>NC_066590.1:1890000-1910000 GCF_905475345.1 Vespula vulgaris
CGGCTGTTTATACGTTACTACCGTAGTGCAATTATAATTATAATGCCATTGTCGTAGCATCAAGACCTTCGCAAACGACGACAACAACGAGGTTGGATATGCATGCAACATCGTTTGTATGTGACGTCTATACTGGTAGGGACTTCAGTGGTGGTACATAGGAATAGGTAAGATAAATTAGTAGAGGTGGTAGTACAGTGATATTGGTGGTAGTACTGGTACTATGGTACTAGTGGTACTGGTAGTAGTGATGCTTTGCGTTATAGCTCAAACTAGACGAATGTCGAACCGGTTGGAAGCTCGGTCACAGGAGAAGGGTGACTTTGCTCGGATACGAAGCTTATGCGAGAACGTTGAAAGCCGATGTCGAATTAGCAAATCAAATTTCTCACGGAATTATTTCAATGCGAGCTGCTAAACATCCCGGTTCGCAAACGAGAGACGTCGACGTCGACGACGACGACGACGACGCCGACGACGACGGCGAAGACACGATTGGAATCACACGCATATGCTCCCGAATGAAAGAAATTAATTCTCCTTCCCTCTCTCTCTCTCTTTCTCTTTCTGTCTCTATTTTTTCTGTCTCGGTTTTTAAATCTTTAAAAAAATGTTCCTACGATACATCGTTGTATTTTTGTTATCTTTGAAACTTAACATTCCTCTTTTTTTTAAATTTCGTCTTTATTCTACATTTATACAGTTTTTATTCATTCACTCATTCATTTATTTATTTATTTATTTATTTATTTATTTATTTATTTATTTTTTATAAAATTTCTTGTTTAAGTTTATAACGTGTCAGATCTTTGCTGGAACAAGCGTGGACGTGAAAGAAAAAGAAATAAAATAAAAAGAAGGAAAAGGAAAGAAATCATTTATCAAGCGGTTGATTGTAAACAAACAATACGATGGTTCTTTTTGAAAAAGAAATTTTTCATTATGAGGAGATCTTACGTACGCCATCGTAGTCGTAATAATCGTAGTACTCGTAATAGTAATAGTAGTGTAGTAGTAGTAGTAGTAGTAGTCGTCGTCGGATCGAATCGCATGAATGAAAATGCATATCTAGTTACTTTCTGACACGTGAGATTACATCGGAACAGTATTACGTCGATTACAAAGACGTTCATGAATATTTAAATGGGCTAGTACAGTTCGATATCTCGCTTCGTCGTACTCGAGAATACGTTCGAATAACTAATGAGCCTACAATTCTCGATACGTTCGCGAATGAACGAAACACATAGACTGTTCCCTTCTATCCCATGACTTCTTGACAAATTCGACAACATATTTGAAATTATTATAAAAAGAGAAAGAGAGAAAAACGAGAGAATAATTCTTGCTTAAATTTTTCTCACAAACTTTTACCCTTTCTTCTCTTTTATTTATCTACGTTTTTATATTTTTATTAAAACGATAAAAACGTCGCTTTCAGATCGCGAAAAAAAATCGAGTCATCCAGAAAGACGTTTCTTTCTTCTTCTCTCTCTCTCTCTCTCTCTCTCTCTCTCTCTCTCTCTCTCTCTCTCTCGTAGCTGACTTTCACCGTTTCGACGATGCCGTGAGGTCGTTTCGTCGGTCGAAAATTTCTCATGTAAAATAAAAAGTACTCGTGGCGCTGTGCAAAACTAAAACAAGAAGAAGAAAAGAAAAAAAAAAGAAAGAACGCAAGAATGCGTAAAAGGGAAAGAAAAGTACGAGGAAAAAAATAATTAAACAGAAAAATATATTAATAAAGAAAGAAAATGCAAAAGAGAAAGGGTGAGAGAGAGAGAGAGAGAGAGAGGGGGAAAAAAATAGAGAGAGGAAGAAAAAAGACTGTAAGACAAAAAGAAAACAACAATCCGATAAATTGAAACGTTTCGAAAAGGATTATCGGCCGATCAAAGGGATTAAATTTCATTCTACTGGAGCTAGGAAAATCAATTTTTGTTCGCAATTCATGCAAAATTTTTTTTCTCTCGATTGTTTTCTCCTTCCGTATACCCTTCCTTTTTTTTTTATTTTTATTTTTGTTTTTCTTCTTGTTATCTTTCCCTCTTTCTCTTACTCTCATTCACTATCATTCTGTTTCTTTATTAATTCTCAATCCGATCCGTTTCTCTTTCCTGATTTCTTTTCTCTTCATTTTTATTGTTATTTTTTATCTTCTTATCGTTCCCATCAAATTCTTATATATATATATATATATATATATATATATATATATATATATATTTGAAATTAATAAAAAGAAACAGAAATATATAAATAAATAAATAAATATATATATATATTTCTGTTTCTTTTTATTAATTTCAAAATTTGTTGCACGTGAAAAACGATGAATAAGGCAATAAAGATCGATGATAAATTTGTTGTCCGTAGATAAGACCGTAGATTATAAAAGGCGACGATATATCCCGTTGACCATTACGTCGATAGATACTTATCGTGAACGCTATCACTCGCTCGCATTTGGCCCTTCGAGAAGGTACTTTTAAAACGTGCTTGCGTGACTACGTTCTATATACAACAGATAAATTTGTCCTAAGAGAAGAAAGGAAGGAAGGAAGGAAGGAAAGAAGGAAGAAATCGATAAACATGTACTTCCTTCCTCTTTTTGCGTACTATATATATATATATAATCTTCTTTTCTTTTTCATTTATTTCTTTTCCTTCCTGTTCATTCATTTTCATATCTATAAAAACGTTGGTAAAAAAAATCAAGGAGATAACGTAAAGGAACTATCGAAATTTTTTGCTTTCCTTCGATAATTATTCAAATCGTTTCAAATCGATACTGAAGACTCCTTTAAAAGGATTAAATTTATATATATATATATATTATTTTGCAATGATAAAGATAAAAAGAATAATTCTATAAATAATTCTTATTTCTTTGAATTTCTATAAATCGTTTCAATCCGTTATTAATTGGAAACTCTTATAAACTATACATGTATGTATCTATATACGTACGCAATATCTATTATAGATAAATAATAATACGATGGAAAAAGTCATGATCAAACGATACTACGTATAGTAATTTATATTATAAAACGTAAAAAAAAAAAAAAAATAAGAAAGTGATGAGAAATGAATGAAAAGAAAAAGGAAAGGAAACGGTAAAAGAAATAGAGAAAAAAGAAAATGTTGGAAATGGTCGTCCCTTAGGAACCAACCAATTGTCCTCTACACATATAAATACGTATACATACCCACAAACGTACGTACATATATATATACGTACATTCATACATATATACATATATACATGCATGCATGCACATGGTCTATCTACTTGGAAGATAAACTTTTAGCACGTCTTCATTAGAGTTTTCTAGTATATTTGTGGTAGAGAAAAGAAAAGAAAAGAAAAGAAAAGAAAAGAAAAGAAAAGAAAGTTCTCTTATTGCTCGTGCAGAAACAACATGGATCTTTTCTTACTTCGGTTCTCGCTTTCCTTTCTAACGCGTCATAGAAACGAACGACGACGAGTGTGGTACCATCTAAACGCCGAATACTTTCCCTCTCTCTCTCTCTCTCTCTCTCTCTCTCTCTTTCTTTCTATTTCTCTCTCTCTCTTTCTTCACTACCCAAACCACCAACCCTCTTGCCACTCTTTTCCACTATCCTAGAGCCGTACTCTTTCTTCCTCCATGCTTTTCCGACTTCGTGAGAAGGTCTAACCTAATGGTAGATACTTTAGCCAAAACCATTGGTGACGTCGTCTTGGTACGTACGACGACTTCGCTGTCTAAAGAGGATGAGAGAAGAGAGGAGAGGAGAGAAAGGAGAGGAGAGAGAAAGAGAGAGAGAAAGAGGAGAGGAGAGAAGCCTGAGGCAACGAGAAAAACGGGGGGAGAGGGTGAAGAGAGAAAGTTACTGAGCGTTCGAGAGAACGAGCCAATAAAAACAGTCGGTCTCTTTAAGTAATCGCCTTCGTACCGAAAGACTGCTATTCGGCACGACACGACGAATTGGTGCATGTGCATGTGCATGTGCATGTGCAACAGTGTGTATTCGTCGTGTACGTGTGCACGCTGTGTTTCTTCTCAAGCAACGTTAGAAGGAAAATATCCATCTATAGGTACTCACGTCGATGGATTTATATTTGACTTTGATACGCTCACGAATAAGATCATATCGTTCGACGAATTTATAAATAGATATATAACGAATAGTTTGGTTAAATTTCTAAGTAGATATAACGAGTATCGGAAAAGCAAAAAAAAAAGAAAGGGAAAAGAAAAATAAGGAACGCTTTCAATCAGCAAATCGATGTAATATTAATCGAATAAATATCGTCAGAAATATATCGAGGATATCGAGATTGTTCTCTTTGTAAAAGAAATGATGTTATCAAATATTATTAATAAATCCGTATCCTCGATAACATTTATTGAGAAAGTATTGTTAACTTTTGATTCGTCTTCTCGCCCAAAGCTTTCTATTCTCGGATATTTCAATGATATTTTAATTTTAATTAAAATAAATTTCTTATGTATGATATAAGATAAAAATCTACGTTTACATATATTCTCATTGACGCACGCGCACACACACACACATAAATACGTACGCATGGACATCGAAAAATCTCTTCGTCGATTCGTTAAAATGATACACCGATGATCAAAAACTATCTAACGATTAATATTAATTATAATCTTGTCGGATATGTGAAAAAAAAGAAAAAAAAATTATTTTCGCAGTTTCCTCGCTTAAGGGCACGAGACAGAAAGATCAAAGCGCAAATGGAGAGCGAAAGACAGACGGTATAGAGATAACAACGCTTTGATACGATCCTTACAAGGACGCATATTTGTCCGCTAATTATCCTTGCATCACTCATCTTGTGAACAAATTTCGCGTATGCGTTCCGTATAAATTAATATCTAAGATTCAAAATATTCGACATAAAAGCATTCGTATAGTTAACGTGCGTATTTCTAGAAACATATACATATACCAAGGACATATAAAAACACATATACACAAATAGAGAGAGAGAGAGAGAGAGAGAGAGAGAAGTAGATATACAAGATTAAACGTAACATTACAAGGTCGTGCACGCGTCCTTACGACGTTTATATTCGCGAAACGAAACGTAGAGGGGTAGAACTTTGGTTTCGCCTGTTACCGAAGGGTGGATCCGGTATAAACGAAAGAGAAAGAGAAAGAGAGAGAAAGAGAGAGAAAGATCTGCAAAGTAAAATGAAGAATGAGAGAGAGAGAGAAAGAGAAAGAGAGAGAGAGAGAGAGAGAGAGAGAGAGAGAGTGGAACGAAGCTCGAGTCGGGTGGAGAGAAATTGAACAAGAAAAATACTTCCTCGAAGGGAAATTTCAATATCCTGCCTCGTACTTTACCTGGCTGCTTGCCTGCCTACTTGTCCACCCTCTCTCTCTCTCTGTCTCTCTCTCTCTTGTTCTCTTTCTTACTTACTCTTTCTCTCTTCTACTCACACGAAAGGATATTCAAGTCGTCGGTCGGCCGGTTGGCTCTTCTGATGTACTCTCGAGTGCTTCGTCTTCGTGACTCTGGTAGATATTGGGGGATCACTTCTTCCCCTCTTTCTTATTTCCCTCTCTCCTTCTCTCTCTCTTTCTTCTTTTTCTTCGTTCTTCGTTCTTCCTATATCAAGAACAAGATTCACTGGTATCGTCTAATTTAATTCTTAACCGAGAATAAGAGAGGCGACTATAACGAAAAGAAAGCTTTGGTGGTACAGAGAGGATGGATGGGAGGTGGGTGAGGATGAGGGTGAGGGTGATGGCAAGGGTGAGAGTGATGCCAAGGGTGAGAGTGAGCCAACGAGTACACGATGCCACTGAATAAGATGCCATTTTCGTATAAAAGCAACCTCTACCCTCTGATCGTGAGGGTGGATACTTAATAAGTGCATTCCTCTTTTTTTCATGCTACCTATTCTTCGAACTTTTCTTGATCGTTTTATGATTCGAATTAACCGGAATGACGTATTATATATATATATGTATATATATATACACTTCGCTCTTTGTATTGCGATTATGATTCCTTTTCATTGTAATACAATTTTCTGCACCTTATCGAACGATTTTCTTTAATAAATTTTCTTATTAACTATTACATCGAAACGCATGTAATAAAATATTACGTCGTAATCGTCTTTAAATTTATATATTCTACAAACGAATTAGTTAAGTATCCTTTGGTAATCTCGTACGTATGTATTTATGTAAATATAACGGAGAGATAACAGAAAATCACAATGCGTACTTACACGTCGACGTTACGGGATCAAATGAGACGATCGATAAGCGATATCATCTTCGTCTTACCCCACCCCACTTCTTATCCCCTCTTCCATCGATGTTACTTCGTCCTTTTAAATGTTTATGTCCTTGTAACATTGTTTATATGTATCGTAACATGTTTATATATATTGTACGATGATTCTTAAAATACCTCTGTAAACTTTTTCATTCCTTTCTGTTTCTATATGTGTGTGTATATATGTCTGTATGTCTCTGTCTATCTATCTGTCTGTCTCTCTCTTTCTCTCTCTCTCTCTCTCTCTGTTTGTCTTCTTTCTCTTGTTCTCTTTCACGTTATAAATTAACGTATGTACGATCAAGAAAAAGAGGAAGATCTGAAAATTCTTTTCTTCTTTCTTCTTTTTCCTCTTCCTCTTCTACTTCTTAAAGAAACTTAAAAGAACGTACGAGGGAGATAGATTGCGAGCGACATAAATTTTTACGTTTTCTCTCCAAAGAATCCAACGATTCCTTTCACGAATCGTAAACAATGAAAGAGTAAAACTTGTCCCCGACCCCACGAAAAAGAAAAAAGAATAAAAAAAAAAGAAAGAAAGAAAAAAGAAAAAGAAAGAAAGAAAGAAAAAAAAGAAAGAAAAAAGGAAAGGAAAAAAAGAAAAGATTCGTGATACGTAGGTATCCGCAAGATTCCCCATGGAATAAAGTTCGAGGATAGTAAGAGTTTTAAAATATTTGGAGCTACTTTTCTCGGAGAAAAAGAGAAAGAAAAAGAAAAGACTAAACTTCGGTTAAGAAACACTTAACGAAGTGACCAAAGTGAAGTAGAGCGTAGAAAAGAAAAAGAAAAATACATTATTTCTTTCTCTCTCTCTCTCTCTCTGTCTCTCTCTCTCTCTCTCTCTCTCTCTCTCTCTCTCTCTCTCTCTCTCTCTCTCTCTCTCTGTCTGTCTGTCTCTCTCTCTCATCTTTACAATACAATATCTGATTCTTTTTTGATCTAATCGACGTTGTGTTATTTTAAATATAGATCTCAGATAGTACGACGAAAATCTTTCTTACTGGTTAACTAGAAACTATTCTTTTTACTTTTTACTTATTTATTTCTTTTCATAAAATCTCGTACGAATTATCATTGATATCGCAAGTTCTTGTAATCTTCAATTCGTACAATTTTTATAAATAAATGATTTAATAAATGAATTAAATTTTTCTAACGATTTTAATCCAAAGATACGTCGATATTGCACCTTCGTTGAAATTCGTACAATTTTTATAAATAAATAATGAAATGAATAAATCAAATTTTTATAACGATTATAAAATTGAAAGATACGATGATATCATTCTTTTGTAAGTAAGGAAAAGAAGAATTTCTTTTTTATCGCGGAGAACCGAGCTAACGGCCGAGTTACACGACGGGACACTTGTCGTCTTCGTCTTCGTCTTCGTCTTCGTCGTTTTCGTCTTCGTCGTCGTAAGTACTTGAAAGGAAAAGCCGGACGCGCAAGAGCGCGTAGTAAACCGTTGGCGCGAAAGTAAACGCGTTAGACTGCAAAAATGGATCATTTAGCCGCCTTTTAAGCTACCTTCTGAGAAAAGCAACCGGTGGTGAGAGAGGAAGAAGACATTTTTTAACGACGTTGCTCGCGTATGAGAGCCTTGACTCTTTGCCATCTAAAAATAATATTCGAGCATTAAAACAGAAAGTGTATGAATACGTTCGTGTATATGTGCGTATATATAGTATATATATATTTATATAAAAATATATATATGTATATGTATGTATATATACATGTGTATATAAATATATGCGTATATTTGTGTGTATATGTGAAAGAGAGATGGTATCTGTCGTAATGCACTTATCCATGTTACAACAAGCAACGCATTACACCGAATAACTTATTAGCAAAATAAAAAATACCAGTCATTTATCATCTCTATTGCGATCTGAACAGGTGAACGAAAAAAAAAAGAAAAAAGAAAAAGAAATGAAAGAAACAAACAAAAGAAAAAAAAGAAAAAAAGAAAGAAGCAATCAGCATACGTTTCACGACGAATTCGACTGGATAGATACGTGTACGTTTGTATTTAGAGAAACCTTTGGAATATTGAAAGTATCACTTGTGTTGCTTCGGCTACACGATATTATTTGGAAACGAAACGCAGGGGGTGGAGTGGGTGGCTTACCCACCCACTCGTTGATTCTCTACTACTTCGACGGTGACACGTTGGTGAAGGGGTCAGAGGGGGGGGGTAGAAAAGGGAGAGAGAAAAAAAAGAAACAAAAAAGAGAGAAAAAAACAGGGAAATAAAAAGAAAAAAGAAGAGAAAGAAAAAAAAAGAAGAGAGAAGGGAAAAACGATTTAAAACGAAATAGGGTGAACGAACAAGACGAGACTCGTGAAGCAACAATGAGAGTTTCCTTCTATTATCCAAAGTTCAACGTGATTTTGAAAAATGCGATTCTATGGGTTTCTAAAAGTAAAGATCGTGTTTCCAGGTGACTCTTTATATATTCACATGGCGTACTTTTTATACATAGACATATACATACGTACGTACGGATGAATATCTATTAGATCTATCAAATAAATAAAAAAAAAAAAATATTAGAAACTTCAGTAGAAACATCGAATCAATAAATCTCTGTCCGTGATTCGTATTTCACTCGTAAGCTTTATCAATGCTTACGGGATATTTTCAAGCATACATACATACAACATCCATATATACGTATGTATAACATACCGCCGATTCGTATCCCATTTACGGTACAAATATGAATGAATGGTGTACGATGTTCAATGACGAGATAAACAACAACGTAAACGGGAATAACAAAAGCGACGACGAAGACGAAAGATGACGTCGACGACGTCGACGTCGACGTCGACGACAACGTTGAACGCGTATTACATAGGAGTATGAGATAGCTTCTAACAAAGGCGATATAAGTTACGTAAAGTGGCTTCGTATGGCCGTGCAAGAAACGGCTATTCTTTATCGTACCCGCATACCTATCAACTTATCACACGGATACACCGTGCTCATGAGTGTATATGTATGTATGTATGTATGTATGTATGTATCTATGTATCTATGTATGTATGTACGTATATATGTATACACGCGTGCTTGGAAAAAAAAGAGAAAAAAGAAAAAAAAATAAGAAAAAAGAAAAGAAAAAGAAAAAAGAGAGAGAAAGAAAGTTGGCGTGCGCGTGTACAACGAAGAAGAAGGAACACGGTTATCCATATATAGGGTGTAACACGGGTAACGAATGTTATTGATGTCCAGCCTGCTATTCCTACCATGTTAAGGATGGCACACCCTTATTGTCATTTTATACGATACCTACCTCTATTTTAGGCCACAAATATCCGATAACGGCGTTCTAGCGTCTACCACCAGTCATGATCCTTTTTCGGGAAGTCGTGGAAGACAAGAACGACGACGACGACGACGACGACGACGATGCTCGATTCGAATATCGAAAGGTGAATGTTGAGATACATTGTTGTTATTGTTGTTATTATCGTCATCATCTCGTTGTTGTTGTTTCTGTTGTTATCATCGTTTTGTTATTGTTGCTGTTGTTGTTGATGATGATGGTGGTGATGGTGGTGTGGTGGTGGACGCTTTATGAAACGGCAAATTGGACGACGATACGTATCGAAGCTCGTCATCGTGGAAAAAGAAAAGAGGAGGTTTGATAAATTTTATCGTATCCCATATATATATATATATATATATATATATATATATATATATATATATATATTTCTCTTTTTTCTTTTTATACGTTTGCACAGATTTATATTATAGATTCACATATATCTCCACTCGCGTAAGTAATAGTAATGTAATAGACATGAGAACTCTTGAATGAGAAGAATTTTAATTGAATTTTCAGAGGAAATTAAAAAGTAATAAAACGAAAGAAGTATTTCAATTATTATTACGTTGTTCAAATTCTCGATTTATCAAAGAAACTTTTTTTATATCGATTGAATTGAACGAATTTTGGAATATTTCCTTTTTACGAGCTTAATATCATTCCGAAAAGTTTTTTTTAGCCGATAGTGCATAATGATATAATAAAAAGATTGTTTCTAATGTATACGTGTGTTAATGTAGGTGAGAGAAAGAGAGAGGGAGAGAAACAAACAGAGAGAGAAAAAGAGAGATAGAGAAAAAGAGAGAGAAAGAGAGAGAGAAAGAGAGAGAGAAAGAGAGAGAGAGAGAGAGAAAATTTGGCGACAGTCGGCAACGCGCTAAACCAAATTCCCGGTCTCTTGGGAGTCGGCTTCCTGTTCCGCCGGAAGTCCCTCTCGGTTTGTGAAATGAGAAAGCCACCCAATCTCTTCGTAGCGATGTAGTCAATATCCGCCATCGATCAGCCTCGAGGCGCGAAAAAGGAACGACTTTCTCGAATTCGAACAAGAGTGTACATATGTATGTGTATATATATGTATGTATGTGTGTATGTATGTATGTATATAAGTATATATGTATGTATGTACGTGCAACAGTATTGATCGTTATCTTTCGATCGAATATACATAAAAAATAGTAATATAAGACAAATATCATAATACGATAGAAAATTTTATGAAAAATTTTTATGGTTTATGAATTATTGATAAATAATATACGTGTTTGATTGATTTTTATTGTCTATGAATTATTGACAAATAGTATATGTGTGTGTGTATGTGTATATTTATATATGTATATATATTGGAGATAATTTTTGTTTTATTTTTAATTTTCTCTCTCTGGCCCTCTTTCTATTTCTTTATTTTTCAAAATCATAGTAAAATAAAAACAAACATTTGGCATACTACGTAAGGAAGAATTGCCATAATTCTAACCGCACGATACACATATGTTTAGAATTTTTTATATCAGACTTTTTATTTCATCTGTATATGCATGTGTGTGCATGTATATGTGTGTGTAGAAAAAAGAGAAAGATTTTAACACAAATATCAAATTGTAGTTGAATATTTAAGGCACGTACTAATATATATATATATACATACGCATATTCAATATTTTCTTAAGAATGATTTATATTTGTCTGAACATTAATACCAAACTACGATTTCATTGAGAAAATAATTTTCATTAGAAAATAATATTTGCATTAGTAACTCATTGTTTTATGCGCCCTCGTGAACACATGACAGATTACAGATTTGAGACGATTCTTCTATATTGCTTTCGACTGGAGAAAAAGAAAGAAAATAAAAGAAAAGAAAGAAAGGACTGAAAAAAAGGAAATGGAACAAATGAATAGAAAGAGAGTTCTTTTGAAATTCTTATATCTTTTATCGCTTTTCCTTGAAAGAACGAAAAGCAAAAGGGCATATCTACGTGCGAAAGTAGGTAAAGTCGATGATACGAAAAGTATACGAGCGTTTTCGAAAGTGGACGCGAGCATGCAGTATTTGCGATCCACTCAGCCGGCTAGCAGCACAAGGATAACCTTTATGATTTAAGTCAATGTAGACTTAATATCAACATGCTCTTTCTCCTTCCCCCACTCCTTCTATCTTTCTCTCTCTCTCTCTTTCTTCCTCTTTCACTATATATATATATATATATATATATATATATATATATATATATATATCTTCCTGTTTCCTATTTTATCCAGATCCACCAAGTATATAATCCACGATCCTGTTCTCTCTAGTTACGGTCATCGTTTTACATTTTTTTTCCATTTTCTATTTTTTTTCTTTTTGACCAATGACCTCGTTGATGCATCCTACTATAAGAAGTAAAAGTAGAAGTAGAAGTAGAAGTAGAAGAAGAAGAGTCGCTTTCTCGACGAAGATTCGAACGTTTGTTTGCGTTTTCGAGACGGATACGTGACCACCGAAGAAAAGTATTCTTTTCCTTTCTCTCGTAAGTGTCTCTCGATCTCTCGATCCTTCTCGAATTCGATATATTCGATGGTTTACCTTTTACTTGTTTTTTTCTTTTTTTATTTCTCTGTTCCTTTTTCTTTTCTTCTTTTCTTTTCTTTTTCTTTTTTTCGTCTTACGACAATTTTTCTTCTCCCTTTTTTTTCTTCTCTTTCTTTCCTTCTATTATTTTTTTTTCTCTTTTAGTGTGATATTTAGTGTAATGAAATGTAGTGATTTTTCAATGAAATTTTTAGCGATAGAAGAAAAAGTGTAGGTTTATATATGTATATATTTTTTTAATGAAAACAAATTTCTATATTCGATCAAACGATCAATTTATCTCGATCAGTACTCGTAATAAAATATCAGTACGTAATATAAATGACTTAAGCGGCAGGATTTATTATAAATACCGATCATCTATTTGAAATACCGACAAATTCTATTGCGTTTAAAAATTAATTTAATTAAAGTATCCACAAGAAATTTGTCTTGTTAATCGATACATAATACCCGATCATTTACATATATTATTATTATATTATTTACATACATTATTCAGCGAATATTTTATTAAATAAACCGTGTATCTTTTTCTTTTTTTATAATACTGATTAATAATAATGTTTTAATATATTGACGTCAATAAATGAGCCAAAAAAAAACCAAAGAGAAATACATTTTCTATTAATATCTCTCTTCGTGAGACAAGTCCGCACGGTTAAATAGTATACGTGTTATCTCAAGCGTGGTTAGTTCGTGAATTTTGAATGAAAAGAAGAATGAGAGAAAGAGATAGAGATAGAGATAGAGATAGAGATAGAGATAGAGATAGAGATAGAGTTAGAAAGAGAAAGAGAGAGAGAGAGAGAGACAAGCCCTTTTCGACAGTGGAGAAAGCGTCTCTAAAGGTGTTGTGTTCGTTGAGAATAGAGGTCCATCCTCCTTGTGAATCCTGTCCAGAATCTCCCAGGTATTGTTAGGTAAGTATGCCGCAAGATTCACCGAGTTAATCAAGCTCCTGAAAGTGAGGTCGAGTTTGGAAAATGACAGAGAGAAGGAGAGGAAGAGAGAGAATAGATAGATAGATAAATAGATAGATAGATAGATAGATAGAAAAAGATATATATGTATGTATATGTATGTATGTATATTTATATAATATTACATATTGTTAAACATTTATTATGCAAAATAGGATTAATGATACGATTTTGTTTCAGCAATTAGTATGACGAGTTAGTAAAACTCGTATCTACGATTCAGCATCGCTATATATGGTTTATATATCATTATATATATATATATATATATATATATGTGTGTGTGTGTGTATATATTTCGTTAAATATAGACATATCCAACGAAATGACATCGTCGTCGTCGTTGTCGTCGTCGTCGTCGTCGTCGTCGTCGTCGATGGTAGACCGTAGATAAGGAAATGAGATGCCACGAAGGATAAAAATGAAGAAATAAGAAGAAGAAAATCGGTAATGGGGAATAGATCGTTATAACGGTAAACAGAATCCATAGCGTAGCTTGTCCATTATTTTTCATTCTATTTTCTCTCTGCCTATACGTTATATATCTACATATAGATCTTAGTATGCACATATACCCACAACTATACTATACATACATACTATACATACATATATATATATATATATATATATATATATATATGTATGTATGTATGTATGAGTGTATATATTCTAAGGTTACTATATATAATAGAGAAGAAAATATTCTAAACCTAAATACGTATCATAGAACGTTTTCCCTCGAGCTAACTTCGGTTCTCGTTTTCACGATAGAGAAAGACGAAAGGTATACATATAATAAGAAAAAGGAGATACGAGAAGGACAGACAAGAATGAAGAGTTTCTTTTTTTCTTCCTTTCTTTCCTCTTTCTTTTTTTCTTTTCTTCCTTATCTTCTTTTCTTTTTTTAGTTCTCCTATTCGTCCGTCCATCTGTCTGTACGCCTTCGTTGTGGCGTTAAATCATTAAATCTTCACATGTTTACGCGTATATACATATACACACACACACACACAATACATACACACACACACACACACATATATATATATATATACTTCTACGATATAAAACTCAGTAACTCCATTGTCGCTGTACGTCAAGGTATCTTACGGCTTACCATTCTACGCTTCCTATCTCGTCAGTCAGAAATTTCTCTGGTCTATGATATAAGGTAGACCGTTAGCGAGGTAAGGATATTACTCTAATGTACGTGGAGCACTCCATGTAATGCGTTCTGTCCTGGGTAATTCTCTACCTCGTACCTCCTCGTCCTCTTCTTACCATTCCGCGCGTACACCCCCACCCAAAACCCCCTCTGAATCCCACAGTCCCCAAACCCCAAACTCCCAACTCCCAACCACCTAAACCCCTCCCCCTAAACCCCACCTTTCTCAATCCTCTAGCTCACGTTTCTTTTTTTTCTTCTTTTCTTCTTCTTTTTTTCTTTTGCTTTATCCTAGTCTTTTTCTTTAATACGTCATTATATTGAGTGCTACCAGGAAAATACGCGTACCATTACTAATAACATACCAAAAAGGTACGAAAGCTTTTCTCTCTTTATTTCCTAATCTCTCTCTTTCTCTCGACTCTAGTATCTCTCTCTCTCTCTCTCTTTTTTTTTTAACCTGTTCTCTTTTGCCATAACAAAAACGTCTCTCTGGTTAGGTATATATCTATACGTATTACTTAGTAAGTAATTACTTACTTATTGCTTCGAGCTATGAGGAAGTTCTATGGGATATCATGACGATTAGTAACCAACCGTGTGTCGCTAATGTAAAAGGATACTGAATGATACTTTGTAACACGTAGAAGAAATATCTCGATATATATATATATATATATATATATATATATATATATTGGTTCTTCAATGTTTCTGGATTTCGAGGCAGAGACAAGAAGGGGAGAAAAAAAAGGAACAAAGTAAAGGAAAAAAAAGAAAAAAGAAAATTAACGATCGGGACGAGTCTCACGGTGGATCGTACGAGGTACGATTTTTCTTTCAAGAACATCGTTCTGAAGGAAAAAAAAAGAAAAAAAAGAAGCAAAAAAAATAGAACGAAAGATCGGACTAATACGGACAACGATATACGAGTCTTTCGTCAAAGCTTTCATGGATTAAAGGAAAGTCCATTTCATCTTTTTCATCATCATCATCATCTTCTTCTTCTTCTTCTTCTTCTTCTTCTTCTTCATCTTCTTCATCTTCTTCATCTTCTTCTTCTTCTTCTTCTTCTTCTTCTTTTTCTTCGTCTTCTTTTTCTTCTTCGTCTAGTTTTTCTCGCAAGTTCTTAGCAAGTGGTAACAGATTGGCAAGTACCGTTGCCGAATAGATTGTTCGATCGATCATAAAGTTCACAGCCGATCGACCGGCTAGATATTTGTTCCGATGACAAAATACGTTCGAACGAGGGAAGCAGGGAACGGGCTAGTTCGTCTGATCGATCACGAATTGACGTGTGATCGATTCACTCGACTCGCAACACTCGCAGACCGTACACTTTCCTGTCGCGTTAGCTTCGGATGCCGGTGCATCCAACCACCACTCTTCTCCCACCCCCTCTTTCTCACTCCCTATGCTCACCCATCCCCTTTTCGGAACGACCAAATTCCTATCAAACATAACGTTTCGTCTGCACTGTTGCGAACTAACTCATTCTCTCTCTCTCTCTCTCTCTCTCTCTCTTTCTCTCTCGTTCTCTCTTTTTCTCTTTCTCTCGATCACACGTACGTACATAGTATTCATATGTACATCGATTTCCATGCTAACAGAGATCGCGAGATTATTATGCCTGTATGATAAAAAAATTAAAAAAGAAAAAAGAGAGATATGAAAAAAAATATTTAAAAAAAAAAAAGAAAAAAGGAATAATAGAAAGGAAACAAACCTGTCGAATCTATATATATATATATATATATATATATATATATATATATATATATTCACACGTGTTGGACCATAATAGACTTACAGATCCAAACGACTGATTTGAATTAACGATATCAAGTTTTAATCTGACTAATCAATTTTATTGAACGATTTGTGAACAAATGCTGTTTAAAGAATTATACGAAATTTGTAGTTTTATTTAATATATATATATATATATATATATATATATATATATATATATATATATATACATACATATAACATGTATACACTATTCTATATAAAACAAGTATACATATATATAGGTAGTTCTCTCTTTCTCTATCTATCTATCCATCTACCTATATATTTCACTTCCCCTTTACTAAAAACGTATCGTTAACGATAATCACCCGGAACAAAGTGCACGCAACAACGATGGTGGCTCGGTCATTAGAGTAGTTAGCCCTATTTTATGTCAGACAAGCAGGGCCACTCGTGATAATCGAGTTTGTCCTCGTGATACGAACGACAACGTACCTACCGGATACGTATCCATCATAACGTTCGAGAATTTCGAAGGTCGATAGTTACGCAGAGAACACGCGGGAAACCTGAGCTTAATGAAAACCTCCGCGCATGCTTCCTCCCTCCTCTTACACCCTGTATATACATACATCGAATTGCCAACCAGATTCTATATATACATATATATATATATATATATATATATATATATATATATATGGGGTGTATATATTGTATGTATATATATATATATATATATATATATATATATATGGGTGTATGTGGGTGCGTGTAAGAGAGAGAAAGGGATAAAGAGAAAGAGGGAGAGAGAAAGAGAGCGTTGGATACGGTTCAGGGACATTTCTGCTCCCGGATGACGTTGGAATTGCCAAATATAATTTCGATAACTCCCTCTCGCGCTCGTACAGACACACGAACGCATATATATATATATATATATATATATATATATATATATATATATATACGTTCCCCGATTTTCCACGAATAATATCTACTCTCCCGTACCAATATTTCGCTCGAGAAATTAGCTCCGATACGTTCCGTTATCAACTTGCAACTGCCTCTGGTCGATCTGTTATAAAATATTTAATAAAAATATATTCTCTCTTTAACTCTCTTTCTCTCTCTGCCTGTTTCTCTTTCTCTCTGTCTCTCTAGTGGGCGAGCTTGTTAGAGGCGATAACGTTGAATCAAAGTTATCGAAATGTCTTTCGTATAACGTACTAATTAGAAGAATTTTCTCTCTCTGTCTCTGTCTCTCTCTCTCTTTCTCTCTCTCTCTCTCTCTATCTCTCTTTTTCCGTTTCTCTTTATCTCTATCTCTTTGTGAAAATGATAAAAATTACAAGTAATAATTTCAAGAAATTCTTGTGTAATAAAATCTCTTCGAAAGAAGCACATTTTTCTCATTTCTTTATCAAATTTGATTATCAAACTATTTATATATATTTATTGATCTTCCGATTAATGAAATATATATATTATATATACAAATAAATAAATATTTAATCAATAAATGTATATATATATATATATAAATAAAAAAATAAAAAAAAGAAATGACCAAGTAAAATAAATAAATTATTATACTATTATCTATAATAATATTGGATATTACGAATATATATCATAAGAATTGACGACACCATTTTTCCTCTTGCAAACATTATCGAAAGATTTACTGGTTCATTCTCTTACACATTTTACTTTTTTAACGTCGAACTATCAGATCTTACTTTCGCGTTTCACGATGTAATTGTCTTGTCAGAAGGTCATCCAACGATAGGAGGCAGCAAAAGGATCGTGCGCGGGCGTGCTTCTCGAATGTAACAGTGTACCTATCTCCGAGTAAATTACGAAGGGCTGATTCTGTCCATTGCAATTCGCCTCCAATACATTATCTTAGAACGAGCAGAGGCCCTCTCCTCTCCTTTCGTTCGGCCACTCACTTAAGAAAGAAAAAGAAAGAAATAGAAAGAAAGAAAGGGAAACAAAGAGAAAAAAACGAAAGAGGAAAAGAGAGAAGGAGAGAAAAAGAGAGAGAAAAAGAGAAAAAGAGAGAGAGAGAGAGAGACTTTCTTAAAATTACTTTTATCAGCACTTTGTTTCGCCAATTACCGAGTCTCTCATCTTTTTCGAAAGCTTTACGCCTTCGCGAACGAACTGTCATCTCCGTGAAAAAAGGTTTGTATTTTTAACTTTACAAAGGAAAGGATGATTACTCGGTAAAGAAAAAAAAAAAGAAAGAGAAAAAAAGGAAGCATTAAATAGTAACGATGGATAGATAGATAGATAGATAGATAGATAGATTGATAGATAGATAGATAGATAGATTATCACCCAGGATATTTCGAAACTTTTTCAATCAATAATCTAACTCCTCTTTCGTTCATTGATATAAGTGGATATAAGATTAAAGTATGTATCTAAATGTAAAAAAAAAAGAAAAACATAGATAAATAAATATATTATTTTTCCCGTGTAGTATGAGTAATTTACGTTCGTTAAAAAAGATTTCGACGACGAAACGAATCTCATATTCGAAATATTTCGAAATAATCACGATTTTCTTTTGGAATAATTATTATACCTACCTATCGATCATTGTATTAGAAAAAAAGAGAAAGAAAAAGAAAAGAAGAGAATTGAATATAATAATTGGCAAAGAATAATTGTTTGGAATATTACTCTCATCGAACGAATCTAATGAAATCGTTTAATGAAACTTTGTTAATATGTTTATCGAGTAACATATTACATATACAATGTATTTACGTAGTGTACGAATAAAAGTATCTTTTACTTTCAAACTTGAAAATATCATAATCGATGTATACTTAATACCTACTTATCTATATATAGGCGTACCTTTTAGAATATGCACATACACACACACATATATATATGTAATATGTATATATATATATATATATATGCATATATGTATATATGAAATATAATGTGTATAACATAAATTCTGAACGTTCCCTTAATTTCCGTTATCGGTTTTACAATGAGCCTGCACTACGTGAACACGCATAGAAACGTGCACGGATCCATACATACATATGTATGTACGGAAATCTACGTTGCTAATTAGCAACGCTCGAACTCGATAATTATCATGATCTCGTATATGTAATGTACACATAAACATGAATGAATTTAACGGAAGGAAATCGGCTTCAAGTTATCTATCTATATATGTATGTATGTATGTATCTAATTTCGTGTTTTCGCGATATCAACCTGAATGAATGAAGTTTCGTTAAAGAAAATCGAAGAGTAGCAGTAGTAGATACCTACCTACCTACCTACCTACCTACCTACTGGACGCGTTTTAATAAAGTTTTGACTTAGAAAAAGGTAAGGCAAGATAAGGCTAAGTCTAAGGTAAGCTAAGCTAAGCTAAGTTAAGCTAAGGTAAGGTAAGCTAAGCGATCGTTAACGAAGTTTCTGGACGAAAACGTCGTTAACGTCGTCGTCGTCGTCGTCGTCGTCGTCGTCGTCGTCGTCCTCGTCGTCGTTTCGAAACACGACGAAGACAGAGATGGAGATGGAAATAGAGATAGAGATAGAGATAGAAATAGAAATAGAAATAGAAATAGAGATAGAGATAGAGACAGAAACATCATCGTATCCTCATAGAACACAGGATATCTAGGTACGTGATTACGTCTATACTCAGTGGTCTTGTAAACGGGACGGACGGGGATTAACGTGACATAGGCATTTATGTTCACTCCACGAATCCTTGCTTTAAGTATACGAGCCACTGTCCGAGCTCGTTCTGTCGCGTTATAATCAAGACACGAGACGAAGGCATGGCAATTAGCAAAGTCGCTAAGCGAG
>NC_066590.1:1912500-1927500 GCF_905475345.1 Vespula vulgaris
CCAAGGGAAGGGCCGAAGGAACGGATTCCGGCTTTTAGGGTGCGACTTTTCCGACTTATTGGCACTGCCTGAATAAATTTAATTCCGCCATTCTCGACTGGCGTCGCTTTCCTATTGTTGCTTCCGCCGCTAAGAATTTCATCTTTGTGCCCTTTTCGATAGTGCCCTTTGAACGTCGAAGGACATTGTCCCAGGACGTGCAAGCCGGTTCTTCTCTTTCTACCATACTATACTCAGTCATCCACCCCTTTCTCCATCTCTTTACTCCCGAATCAGATCCTACTTTCCATCCTATGACACGCTTACCTACGAATTTTATCGGATGGAAATCGAACCTAACGGAAAGAGTTACGATGCTAACGATACGATCTCTGAGAAAATTTTTTACGAAAGAGAAAAAATTTTCTTTTTCACCTACGTATATATATATATATATATATATATATATATATATATATATATATAACGATATAATAATAAATACGAATATTTACAAACTTGTCATATTTTATTAAGCTCCCAATACATTTCATACGTAAGAATATTTACTTAGGCAGATATACACGAAGATGATTTTCGAGGTAAACTTAGAGTTTTTATCACGACACTTTTACTAAGGCTAGGTATGTTAATCCTAAACCGAACCCCTTTTAGTCGGCTCTTACGACAAGCAGGGGATACCGTAAATTTATTCTACTATCCCTAAACCCATAGGTGGGGGTGAAAGTAGAGATGGGAAGGGGGTAAAAATGTTACTTAAAATATGAGGAAAATGACGAAAAATTTCCGTATCGTTCGTACGTGTGTGCGTGCCTACATGCGTGCGAATATTTTTTCCCGTATGTGTTAATGTCGAAAAAATTAAAGAAGAGAAAAGGAGATTCCCAAGAGGGTAACTACTTATGGCATTTAACGCAACCCGTAATACCCGGTAAAATCGTATAACGCCTTCCCGCGGATAACCTCCTTCTTAACTCGAGCGTAAAACGGAAAATCACGAGCACGAACAAAGAATCGTGCTTTCATCGGCATTAAGCGACGCGAAAAAGCGTTCACGCGCCGTCGGACATTCTGTGATTGTAAAGGTCCGCCCAGCGTGCCCGGTTAAGTACACGTTCCAAGGGTGCTGAGAAAGAGAGAGTAAGAGAGGGTAAGTAAGAGAGAGAGAGAGAGAGAGAGAGAGAAACCAAGAAGAAAAAGTACAGGAGACGCGTGTTTGCGGAAAAAAGCTACTTTCACGCATATGTCCGTATATACGCAAGTATTACACGCCTAACTCGTACCCCCGTCCTTTTTTCTTTCCTTTTTTTCCTTCATTTTCTCATTTCTTTTTTCTTCTTTTTTACACATCTTTCTTATACTTTTTTCGTTTCCCCAATCGTACGTACATCATTGCAAGATACGTACATTATTTTATTATCGATAATCGTATACTCGATTCGTTATAATTTCATTCATACGGTTTACACTCCATTGATTAGTACTTGACTTGTACAATATATCTTTCTTAATTTTTCTTCTTCTTCTTTTTTTGCGATCCACCTTCTTTTCCCTTTTTTTTTCTCTAACCCTTCCTATCTTTCTTTTCTGAAGCTGAAAAATATGGGCGGAACAGATAAGGGACAAATCGAAGGAAGAAAAGTTCGAAAGAAGAAGAAGAAGATGAAAAAAAAAATAGAAAGAGAGAGAGAGAGAGAGAGAGAGAGAGAGAGAGAGAGAAAGAGAGAAAGAAAAAAAATCTCGTATGAGAGAGGATGGTACACGTATGTACCTAACTGCATTCTCGATCAATTTACGAATACATACTCATAATCTCTCGTGTGTACACGCATACAACGACACACACAAGCACAATACCTACATACTACATACATAATAGAGAGTAGATCTTTTTCATAGCAGATAAGAGAGAGAGAGAGAGAGAGAGAGAGAGAGAGAGAGAGAGAGAGAGAGAGAGAGAGAGAGAGAGAGAGAGATAGATAGAGAAAGAAAGAGAGAAAGAGAGAGAGAGAGAAAGTAAGAACGATGTGCGCGGTTCGCACAGCTTATAACGCGCTCGGTTAACACGCGCTGGTTCCACGAAAGACGAGGAAGGAAGAGATGCCGCGCGCGCGTTATAAATAAAGCTACGCCACCTGCTACACACTGATAAACTCGAAAGGCTAGCCATGCGCGAAACAAAGGTTAACTTTGACGGGCACTACCCATATAGGTACTATACCTACCTACCTACCTACCTACCTACCTACCGTTCTCTACGGTCGAACCGTGCGATCGAGGTTGGTTGTTGTAGGGTGGTGAGTCGAACACTGGGATGAGAATCGGATGGTGAAGAGAAAGAGGGAAGAGGGAGAATGAGAGTAAAGAGAGAGAGAGAGAGAGAGAGAGAGAGAGAGAAATGATGGTGGATGTCCTACCGGATGTATCTTTCGATATGTATTATAGACGCCTTCGCTCGTTCGCCATTAAAGCACTTCCTGACGTCCTGCTGCTGCCCGTCGCGTCCACTTTGTCGTTGCCGCTGATTCGTTCGAAGAAGTACGAGAATTTCAACGGCAAAAAATATGTGCTATCATTTTTTATTCCTTTTTTTTCCTCTTCCTCTCTTCCTCTTTTTTTACGATAAAGGACTATCTCGTACGAGAAGAGAGATAGGATTTTTAGTTCTCTCTCTCTCTCTCTTTCTCTTTTTTGTTTTTGTTTTTGTTTTGGTTTCTTTTCGTTTTTTTTTTTTCTTTTAACTCGTTTCTTTCTTTTTCTTCTTTAGAATCGATTCGAGGCAAGAAGTATCGTTACGATCTCTTTCTCTCTCTCTCTCTGTGTTCTTGAAAGAGAGAAAAAGAGAGAGAGAAAGAGTGGGAGGACGAGCTCGTTACGAGCGAAAGTCAACAAAATAATGGAGTTAAAAGAGGACAGAAAAAACAAAACAAAAATGTAAGAAAAAAAATGAAAAGGAATAAGATAGAAATAGAGGAAAAGAGAAAGAAGAAACGAGAGTGAGAGAGAGAGAGAGAGAGAGAGAGAGAGAGAGAGAGAGAGAGAGTGACTACTAGGTACTCGCTATGACGCATTGATCGCGGCTCCAACTAACGCGCCATTTTCCACTCGAACGTATGCGATAATGCACCTTAACATCGGCGCTCACATCGAATGCACATGACCGCTTGATTTTCCGATAAACATCTACTCTCAAGGAATTAACGCGTCCGTCTGGAAAACATTATAAATCGAAAGTTTTGCATAAAACCGTCGGACATTTATGAACTCCAACACGATTGATTGAACTAGTCTAGGTTATTTAAACCGTCCTTCGATCTTTTCTCTTCCCTTCCTTTTCTTTGCTTTTCTTTCTTCTTTTCTTTCTTTTTGAGAACTAACGTACCATCTTTTTTCTTGCTTTTAATTATTCTTTCTTTCCTTTTCTATTTTTTCTTTACCTTTTTTTTCCTGTTTCTTTTTTTTTTTTTTTTTTTTTAAAGAATAAATTGATTCCTACTTGATGCATTATCTTTCCGATCGGAGATATGTGAGAACGTCGTCGAATCGTATAACACGCACGCACAAACACACATACACGTACATATGTACTACACTCGAGATAGAGAAAGAAAGACGTAGTGTATGAAAGAGCGTGCGCTTGTATGTATGTGTATGCAAGAGAGAGAAAGACAGAAAGAGAGAGAGAGAGAAAGAGAGATAGAGAGAGAAGAGGGTGGAAGTAGAGGCGAAACGAGTTTAGTCAGCCATTTCGAGAGACAGCAGGAGTCTCTATTCGATCACACCGAGTACAAGTATTCAAGAGTACGGTAGGTGCACAGTGGATCGTGGTTTGGATGCAGCATGGCACACATAATCATATTGGCATTCTATTAGGGGGCGTCTTCTCCCTGCCAGCTCCTACTACTTCCCTTATATCTGACACCCCCTTCCTCCCTCCTACATCAGCTCCCGTGCAACCCTCCGGCACACGTCAATCGATAGTACAACGTGATTATAATATCCTTCCTCTTCTCTGGTTCTACTCTTCGAACTAAATAAAAAAAAAGAAAGAAAGACAGAAAAAAAGGTCTCCGTCTATCTATCTATCTATCTATCTATCTATCTATCTATCTATCTATCTATCTATCTATCTATCTCTATCTCTCTCTTTCATTCTGACGCGCGAGCGAGACACACAATATTTTCTCCGGACGGAAAGCTTGTTAAAAAAGATTTGATCTTCCTCTTCCCTCTTCTTTTTTTTTGTAATTCGTTAAAATAAATCAAGATTTTTCTAAATGTTAACGATCGAAAGTATATATCTCTGAGATCCTCGTTTTATGATTTAATACGAATCCGTATGGAAATATTGTATTAATAAGAAAGGAAAAGGCAATGAAAAGAAAAAAGAAAAGAACAGAAAGGGCTGAAAAAAAGGAATTTACTTTGTTTATCTCTTGTTACCAGTAGAAAAATTATTATACCAACCCTATACTTATAGATTCCTGGCTTCTTTACCTTTAACCTTTTTTTTTTTTATCTTTTTTTGTTTCTTTTTTTTCTTTTTCTCCTTCTTCTTTCTTAACGTTTCGTGCTGCGTATTTGCGCAAAGGTATCTACGTTCTAAGATAGAAATTCGAAAAGGAAGATAAATAAGTAATAGCAGCTACCTTCCTTTCTTCCTTCCTTCCTTCCTCCCTTTCTTCCTTCTGTTCCCTTTCGTTCCATTCTCCTCTCCTCCTTCCTCTTTCTCTTCTTCCTCTTCGTCTTGTTCGTCTTCTTCTTCTTCTTCTTCTTTCTCATTCAAGAAGAAACTCCGCATAGCGATGCATTCTTTCCATTCCGTCGATACAAATAGAACGCTTTTCCATTTGCCCGCGAAATGAATCCCACGAGCTCGCTCTCGTATCCAGGAATTGAAAGATAACTCGAATTTGCATTAACTCGCTCTCTCTCTCTTTTCTTTTCTTTTTTTTTGCTTCTCTTTTTCTTTTTCTTCTTTTTTTTTTTTTACGAATCCATTGCATACATATGTGTCTCTTCGTGGATATGTATGCATATGTGTGTGTTCACGTGAGTGTAGTTAGGTGTATGCACGTATTAGTTCCTTGTAAGAAAACGTCTTCACTTTTGGAAATAAAAATTTCTTATGTGATTTCGACAAAATGTCGTGAAATAAATATATACATGTATGTATGTTATGTATGTACGTATATGTATATGTATATCGATTAAATATTCTTAGGTTCAATACGTAAGTTTTGAACTCGACAAAATTAATACGAATCTACAAATATTCATTATACTGATAAATTAGAATATATATATATAGAGAGAGAGAGAGAGAAAAAAGAGAGAGAGAGAGAGAGAGAGAGACAGATGAAGGGTGAGGGATAGCAAATTTACGCCGTTACAAAGAGAAATTCGTGAACGATCCATTCGACAAACAAGCCATTAAACGGCTGGATGAAAAGTTTTATGGGAGGTGCACACCGTACTGGTTTCACTTGCGATATAATCTCTGAAGGTGATAGCGAGGCGAAAGCGTGTACATACTAGAGTTATTCGGCTTTGTGATTCCGTCAATATTAATCTTCGCCTTCTCGGTTGATCGTATGCGTGCGTATATGTTTATATGTACACGTATGTGCGTAGATACGTGAAAATGAGAAAGAGAGAGAGAGAGAGAGAGAGGAAGAGAGTGAGAGAGAGAGAGAGAGAGAGAGAGAGAGAGATAGTGAAATTGTACGTGCACGAATAGACACGATCTCGTTCGAATAATAATTGTTTTACCAAGCAAATCTGCTGCTTCCGCGATCCTTCAAACGATCTCTCGTCCGTTAACGGATGATTAATACGTGGCGGTCCAGTGAGCACCGCTAAGCCACCCGGAATAATTCCGTTCGTATCAAAATTGACATCGAAATTTGATACCGCCTAGCGATATCGAAAATGAACGCTTACGCGTACACAAAATAATCTAGCGATCCTAAATATAATACAAGAGGTCTATCTCTCTCTCTCTCTCTCTCTCTTTTTTCTGTCTCTTTTTCTTTGTTCTCTTTTTGTTCGAAATCGGAAATATTAAAAAGGGACAAGATGAAGAAGGAGAGAGAGAGAGAGAGAGAGAGAGAGAGAGAAAGGGAGAAATGATGTCAATCGATCCATCAAACAATTTATATATTTTCTGGGAGAAAAAAGAAAGTGATGAAGGGACAGAGACAGACAAAGAGAGAAAGAGAGAGAGAGAGGATAAAAAGAACAGGTACAAGGTGAAACGAAGGGAAGAAGAAGAAGAAGAAGAAGAAAGAGCACGCAGAAGAGGGGAAGGTAAGAAAGCTAGCGAGCGAATTCACGTGATCGGCCGTGCGTAAAATTATTCAGAAAACTTATTATTCCGGTTGGCCGTGACCCTTGACTATAGTACGTCGTCCTGATGGTTATGAAAATTAATACGGGATTCTCGAGAAACAAGAACTTTCACGGTATAGATACTTTCTCATTATCCCGTTCTAAATCTCGACTGTGAACAATAGGGACGAATAAGAAGAGAAAGAAAAAGAATAACAAAAAGAGAAAAAAGGAAGAAAGAAAATAATATTCCCGTAAAAAATTTGATTTTATGTCATAGCTATCGAGCTACAGAGCTAGTACATGTTTAATCTATATATATACACACACACACACACACACACACGCGCACGCACATAATTATTTTTTTATTTCTTTTTTAATTTTCGAATAAAAAAATATTATTTTTCTTAGTCGTTCTTAGTACTACCAAAGAATATATATATATATATATATATATATATATATATATATATATATATATATGAAAAGAAAATATATAAGAAAAAAAGGGAAAGAATGATAAAGAAGAAGAAGAAGAAAGAAAATCAAGGAAATAATTTTCATGGTACATAAATCATTCGAGACGATACGCTCCAAAGAATCTTCTTATTCGCTAGAAACTAGAGAGGTACATAAAAAGAGAGAGAGAGAGAGAGCTGAAGATCTAGAGATCTAGAGATCTAGAGTTAAACCTAGAAGACTAGCTATCTCTTATAAGCTTGAAATAAGCTTACGTTCCTCTTCTATTTTTCTCTTGTCAGTATCACGCACCGGACGTTTCCGAAGTAGCCGACGTGTATGCAACGACGACGGCCCGACGACGGGAGAGAAGCGTTGAGAAAACAGTTTGCAGTTTTTCCGACGGGATTGAGCCGAGAGATGAGAACTGAGGAAAGAAGAAAAGAGAGAGAACGAGAGAGAGAGAGAGGAAGAAAGAGAGGGAAACAGAGAAAACATATACGATCATCGTGTCTGTGTCGAAAGCATACCTGCATACATTCCACGTTTATCTCGTCGGTTTGTGCTTAACCGAATAAGTTTTTATAAACTATCTCAAGACGGTACTGAAATCAATTACCTATAAAAAAGAAAAAAAGAAATAAATAAATAAATAAATAAAAGAGAACGAGAGAAAAGTAAAAAAGAGTAGAAGAAAGAAAGAAAACAACGAACGAAATAAAAATAAGAACGAATTAAAGAAATAATAATTGTTAAGGTATTAACAACGAACGGAGTATACGTTTAACCTCTTACCCCACATATAAACGCGAACGACCCAACCGTGGATTGGAAGAAAGAGAAAGAGAGAGAGAGAGAGAGAGAGAGAGAGAGAGACAGAGAGAGACAGAGAAACAGAGAGAAAGAGAGAGAAGAGAGAGAGAGAGAGAGAGAGAGAAGATATTTAACATGCAAGGTAGGTAGACGCCGTTCATAAAGGACAGGAGGAATCCACAATGAACCGATAAGCGAATAATCCTCCAAGAGCAAACGGGACTTGGTTAGGGTGACTCTAGGAGAGAGGAGGGTGAATGACAATACTACGAAATGGTGGTTGACCCACCCTCGTTTTCACCCTCGCTCTTATTCTCTCGCACTCTCTCGCACTCTCTCACTCTCTTTCCTCTTACTTCTCCCTTCGTTTCAAACACCGCTCCTTCTCGTTCTTCATTGAATTAAGAATTCTAACGCCTATAACGTAAGTTATTATTTTATTTTATTTTATTTTCTTCTTTTTTTCTCTCTTTCTTTTTTTTCCATCTTTTTCACCAGCCAATTATTAAATATCGCTAAAACTTACATGAATTCTTACATATACAAGATCTTCGTGAAAGAAAGAGAGAAAGAAAGAGAGAAAGAAAGAGAGAGAATGCTTCGATAACCTAACAATAATCGACGACGCTCACCCCTCCCCCCTGTTCTTCACCACCCACCCCTCTTCCCACCCATTCCATTCCTTTCCATTCTCTGTTCTTTTCTTTTCTTTTCTTTTCTTTTCTTTTCTTTCCTTTCCTTCTCCTTCTCCTTTTTCCTTTCCTTTCCTTTCTTTTCTTTTCCTTTCATTTCTTTTCTTTTTACTCGCATTTGAAATTATCGAGAACTCGAAGGCATCGTCTACGAGTAGGAGGAGAGCATGACCCGAAAGAAAATTAACCCTCCATTGTATGAATTTTCTTCCGGTATGAACGAAAAAAAGGAGAAGAAAATAGAAAAAGAAAAAAAAAGGAAGAAGGAGAGAGAGAGAGAGAGAGAGAGGATGGTGGGAGGTAGGTGAAGAAAAAGAAAGAAAGAAAGAATGAACGGACGAACGGATGGACGGATGGATATGGATGGATGGATGGATATAGATGGATGGATGGATGGATGGATGGATGGATGGAAGAAAGGAAGAAAGGAAGACAAAAATCGAATAAAAGGGAAGACGTGGAACGCTCGAAGCGCGACATGTTTTAATTTACGTCGGAGTTACGAACAGAAAGAGAGAGAGAGAGAGAGAGAGAGAGAAAGAGAGAGAAAACATAGGTGACATGAGAAAGAGAGAAAGAGAGAAAGAGAGAGAGAGAGAGGAAGAGAAAGGTAGAGGGTGAGAGAGGAAAAGATCAGAAGGACGAAGGAGAAGAAGAAGTCTATTTTACATTTTCCCAGCTCGATGCCGCGCTACTAATGTACAATTTACATATCCTTTGTGTATCGCGAGTCAGGCTGAAAGAATAAAAGTGAAAGAAAAATGGTGTTTGGATAATTACAAACGAGCGTACACGCTTCGGGGCTGGAGAATGGTGAGAGAATGGTGTTGGTGTTCTCTATCTACATCGACGTTAGTTATATATACGTATATACCATATACGTTTACGTTTACGTGTGTCTATATTTACGAGTACGTATGTCCTATGAAAAAGACATTTCGAGATTGGTAAAGAAAAATTATGACGATTCGATGGTTTTTTTACGCTTCGTTAATATTTCTTTTCGTTGGTACTCGATTGCATGGAAAGAGTAAAAAGGATCCAAAGATCATAAGACCCCTTCCCTCCCACCTATCCACCTCATCCCAGTCGCGTAACTTTTAACGATTTCTTCAAGGTACAAAAGTGGGCATGGCACATTAAAGCTGACCTAACAAAGGTGCTTTCAACGTTACTAGAACGTGTCAGCTTCTATACGTCGACGACAATGACAAAGCGAAGACAGCAAAGTTACACACAGTCTCTCTCTTTCTCTATTTTTTTCTCTCTTTCCGTTCTTTTTATTTGCCTTTTTATTATATTTTTTTTTTAGATCGTCAAAAGTCCTTGTTTCATGTAAAAGATAAAAGAACGTGATTTATCGGTCTTGTCTCGTAACATCCGGAAAAATAATTATCGAGGAAATCTAAGAGGGATGTTTTACATTGGTACGTATCGATAATTAGTCGTGCAAGATACGATTTCTCTCGATTTAAGATTTTCCATTATCCTTCTTTCTCTTTCCCTCTCTCTCTCTTTCTTTCTTTCTCTTTATCTCTCTCTTTTTTATTTCTCTTTCTTTCTTATCACCGTTCATACGAACGATACTCGGGTTCGAGAAGAATAGCTATTGTTTATTAAATGATATTACAATAAAAAGATATCATTAGAGTAAATGTCGAATAGAAGAAATGTATTACAACAAAATTATACGTAATAACTAGAAAGAGAGAAAAGAGAAAGAGGACAAAATATTATCGTCTGTCTCTCTCTCTCACTCTCTCTCTTTCTCCCTCTCGTTTATTAAATGATATTGCAATAAAAAGATATCATTAGAGAAAAATTTCACATGTAGCAAATATATAACAAAATTTTATATATATATATATATACATATATCATAACTAAATACACAGATACAAACAGAAAGAGAAAAAACGATTTTTCATTAACGTATAGAGTACAACATATCGAACGTTTATTTGTCATCGAAAAAACTTTCAAGTTAAATTATTTTTTCGTACTTTATGTTTCTTGTTCTCTTTTTAAATATATATATATCGGTATTCGGCGAAAAACGAAAAGGAAGAAATTGGAAAGATTCGAAAGAAGGCGAGAGAGGTAAGACGAGTGCGCTCGTCTTAACTCGTCGAGCAAAACTGTTCAGAGATGCGTGTTAATCAGTTTGATGTCACCGGCAAGTTAATTACCGGAGGAGACGTTGATCCGGGCAGCGCCGCAGGTGTTAAATTCGTGTTAATCGACCATTTGATCTTGTAATTACAATATCGTCCCTTTCGTCGTCCCCCCCCTCCCCCCTTTACTATATCCCTTTCTCCCTTGAGAAACAAACTCGCCCGCCTTGGAGTTTCAAACTTTTGGCTACCTTTTGTGGATACGCTACTGCTCTATGATCTATACTAATAGCAATAATCTTCTCTCTCTCTCTCTCTCTCTCTCTCTCTCTCTCTCTTCATCTCTTTCATCCCCTTCATTTAACACAAACATTATTTATAATAATATCGTCCAGATTCTCGTTTAGAAATTATTCTCTCGTTTTAATATAAAAACATGTAGAAAGGTAATAAATTATTTTTACGAACGTACGAAAGGAAAAAAATTGTTCAATCCCAAGTGAATCCCAATCACGAGAAATTTTTTTTCAAATCACGAAATATGCGAGAGAACACATCGACGATCTCGTATAATAAATTTCTACTTATATCCAACGATCGGTGATAAATAGAATAATGAAGGATGTCTCCCGTCTTATTTCTATTTTTATACTCTCTCCTCTTTCGCATTTCATTAATCTAACAATTTATCATTGATCGTTTTTATCATGGTTTATATATAAAATCTCCATCCGTTAAAACACCCCGTGCGTCTTTCTATAAATTTATTATTTATATATGCATTTAACATATCTAATGAAAAAAATATCAAGATCTAAGAACAAAATAATGATCGTTGAAAATTCTAATTTTATATACGTTTATTTAAACATTAAACGATCCTTATTGGCGAATAAAAAGATTATTCGTTCGTTCGTTCATTCGTTCGTTCGATAAATAACGAAGAAAAAATGCTTGACAAAATTATTATACGGGCCGTTTCGGTCGTTAGAAGACACGGAGAAAACAGGTCGTGTGTGAAATTAGACATTCACGCGATTTGATTAGATTGGGAATGGATTAATTCGATCAAGCGAGCGGAGTATAGAGGTACGACGAAGTTGGCAACCTCGAGTGGAAACGAAGAGGATACCACTTCGACATAGGCGTAACTATCGAGCTAAACTTTCGAAACATTGAAACCATCCAGGAGTTTGATCAATTCAGCGATTAATATACATTTCCTTCTTTTTTTCTTATTCATTTTCCTTATTTTTGTTTTTCCATTAAAATTCAAACCAACCGAGATATCAAATTGTATCGATAAGAAAGAAATATTTGATCTTGGTCGTTTTTCTCTCTTTTTTTCGTTTCTTTCTTTTTTTTTTTTTCATTAGGATTAAAACCAATCGAGATATTGAATCGTACCAATAAGAAAGAAGTATCCGATCTTGATCTTCTTCCTTCTTCATTTGTTCCTTTATTTTTCATTTTTTTCTTTTAGTTACATCACCGTTTAAAGGGACATGACATCATCACCCGATTGCTACTCTCGATTTCAAGACGACGTATTCAAATTCATTTATAATAATATTTGTATTTTATAATAAACTAATAAATTATGTTCGCGCGATACATCCAAATAGTTGTGACATCGTTATTAACGATATCAAGCTCGACTTAAATATATATAAGCTACGTGTGTAAATATATATTTATATTATTTATATATGTATATATTATTTTATAATACAATAATATTGTATCAAAATAAAAATAAAAATAAAAATAAAAATAAGAAGGTACGATAATTTATATATAACTCGATTGATTATATATAATAAATTATATATAAATCTCGATTTTCATATATAAATATATAAAACAATTACGTGTCGAAACCCATACTCTGTTTTCATTTTTTATTTCTACGCCTACGATAAGAAAACGTAGCTACGCCAATGACGCCAAGATCCACCCTTCATCGTATAGGATTTAAGCCGGGCTGTATTTCTATTTAGCCTCGAATAAAGATGGATCGAGGAAAACAGTATTGTCTCGATTCAACGATTTCCTTCGGAGAGAGAGAGGCTTTCCACGATAGCGTGCTAACTATCACGAATACTCTACTTTTTTTCTCTTCTTTCTCTTCTTTCTCTTCTTCTTCTTCTTCTGCTACTTCTACTTTTACTTCTTCTGCTCCTTCTTCTTCTTTTTCGTTTTTCTTAATTTTATTATCGATCTCGACAATTTGATACAAGAGAAAACACTTCCTTCAATAATATTTGTCTATCATCAAAATAGAATTAATCGCTTCGAATTTTAAACGAATCATACCTGATACATCATACTTCTTTAAAAATATATATACTTGAAATTAATTATCAACAATTTTCTCAAATTTAGATCGTTAAAGACGATTAAATCGGCGATGATCGATTAAAGATGAAAAAAAGAAAAACATTAGAAAAGTGAGAGAATGAGAAAGAATAAAATCAGAAAAGCAATTCCTTCCAAAAATATTCAAATGTATTACGTTTATAAAAAGAAAAAATTCCTTAAATTATTTATAACTTTTGAAATTAAAGAGTGCATCGAACGAACAAATAAAATAAAAAAATTAAGTAAATGAATATATTCTCTCCCTTCTCTCTTTCTTTGGACAATTTAATTCAAACGCGTTGATCGGTCAAACGTTTCCTAGTCATTGTTCGAAAAATCTCGTGTCGGTAGAAGGATGGTTAGGTGAGAGAAAGATATATATATATATATATATATATATATATATAAAGAGAGATAAAGATAGAGAATGCGTTTTCCAATCGCGGGAAAGTCGAAGGGGACGATACGAGAGCTTCGGAGTCAGCACGCTTCTCGGCCTTTTCAGCTGCACGAACATCGCCGCAGGAGATTTCAGTAATTAGCTAATGGCGCGCGTCATTCCTCAAGTAGAGGATGCGAGGGCGAGTACTGGCTTTCGGGTTGGTTGTCATGCGCGCTCGCATACATGCAAGCACACAGAAAAACGGAGAAATATAGAGAGAGAAAGAGGAAGAGCAATTCGTCGTTTCTCTTTTACTCTTTCTCTCGCCTCCGGTACAATAAACAATTACTTATCTATCTGATGGGGATTCACCATAAGGTGTGAGAATTTAACGAACAAAATGGTAGAAACGAAACTAAGGGGAAACTAAGGGAAAAAGATAGTCCGTATTCTACTCTCTGTTTCTGTTTCTATCTTTATATATATATATATATATATATATATATATATATATATATATATCATTTGTTACACGGCGTAAATGTAAATGTACAGTGTACGTGTACATATGTATATATATATATACATACGTGTTAGAACGTATATTTAAACGAGTACTCGGTTAAGCGTCGAGTGGACCCTGTCCAACCATTTTCAAAGCTCGCTCGCTCTCTCGCTCGCTAGTTCGCTCGCTGTTTCGCTCGCAAGCGACATTGTGTTTTTTATACTTTCCCTTCCAACATGTAAGCACTTCGGCACGGTTTAGAAGCATTTGAAAGGCGAACCTTCGCGTATTTTCTTTCTGAAAAAAAAGAAAGAAAATGTGGGAAAAAAGAAAGGAAGGAGAAAGAGAAAAGAACTGATCTCAATGAACACGCGCGAGTTTAATAGTTTTAAACGATGAAATTAAGATTATTAAATCTCGGAGGTTTTGTATCCTTTGATAAATATACGTGTGTGTATCTATGTGTATATACATATATGTATGTATATATTTAAAGTGCACGTTTACAGGTAAGTCTTCCATTTTAACCGGTCCATAAAGATATTCTCTTCTCTCTCTCTCTCTCTCTCTCTCTCTCCCTCTCTCGTTCTCTCTTGCTAACTCTCACGGAACTTTATGGTTTCTCGATATAACAATCAGTAGGTAAATGGAAACGGGTATGGGGCATCTCAGGCTCGGTATATATCTCAGACTTTGAACCCTTACACTCCCTATACACTTGGCAAAGCTACAAAACTGCCCGCACTTTGGAGTTTCGGTTAACTTACTCGTGTTCTATTCTCTTTCTCCACGTTCACCGCAGTGACGCGAAACTGAACGTTCCTGATCTCCAATCGTGAATTATATTCCTCTTTCCCGCAATTATTTAAAATTGAAATTTCTTATTACTACGGATGTAAAATTTACGGAACGGCCAGATGATTTTCGAGTTGGTGAAGAGAGAAAAAAAGAAAAAAAAAAAGAAAAATGAAAGAAAAACTTTTATTTGGTTTTCTTCTTTTTACTTTCTCTTTTTGTTTTTTCTTTGTTCTTACTTTTTCCTTTACGAACGACTTAACTCGGTTAATGATTCTCGTCAAAATTAGTAGGTATATTTGATCGGTTCGTGGATATTAGAAAAAGAAAAGGGACAATAATAAATAAAATGCAAATAATCTAAACCCATCCAAACTCTTTGATCGACCGCGGCGCTCCTGTCATATCTAAACAAAAGGATCACACATCGATCATGCGACTAATGTCAATCAAATTAATCGTGAAATCGTGAGAAGACAGGAATGACCCAGTTTGATCCTTCCATTATGTTCAATTCACGCGTGAATAATCAAATGAAATTTTCAA